>NC_073694.1:116086220-116122844 GCF_029784165.1 Wyeomyia smithii
GGCCTTTAGAAGGGGTTTTTGGCCATTCTGAGCTCAATTTGGGATCATTTCCTATTTTGGCGTTTCCTGGCCTTTAGAAGGGGTTTTCGGCAATTCTGAGCTTAATTTGGGATCATATCCTATTTTGGCCTTTTCTGGCCTTTAGAAGGGGTTTTCGGCGATTCTGAGCTTAATTTGGGCTCATTTTCTATTTTGGCCTTTTCTGGCCTTTAGAAGGGGTTTTTGGCCATTCTGAGCTCAATTTGGGATCATTTTCTAATTTGGCCTTTTCTGGCCTTTAGAAGGGGTTTTTGGCCATTCTGAGCTCAATTTGGGATCATTTTCTGTTTGGGCGTTTCCTGGCCTTTAGAAGGGGTTTTTGGCCATTCTGAGCTCAATTTGGGATCATTTCCTATTTTGGCGTTTCCTGGCCTTTAGAAGGGGTTTTCGGCAATTCTGAGCTTAATTTGGGATCATATCCTATTTTGGCCTTTTCTGGCCTTTAGAAGGGGTTTTCGGCGATTCTGAGCTTAATTTGGGCTCATTTTCTATTTTGGCCTTTTCTGGCCTTTAGAAGGGGTTTTTGGCCATTCTGAGCTCAATTTGGGATCATTTTTAATTTTGGCGTTTTCTGGCCTTAAGAAGGGATTTTCGGCCATTCTGAGCTTTATTTGGGCTTATTTTCTAATTTGGCGTTTTCTGGCCTTTAGAAGGGGTTTTCGGCCATTCTGAGCTCAATTTGGGCTCATTTTCTATTTTGGCGTTTTCTTGCCTTTAGAAGGGGTTTTCGGCCATTCTGAGCTCAATTTGGGATCATTTTCTAATTTGGCGTTTTCTGGCCTTTAGAAGGGGGTTTCGGCGGTTCTGAACTTAATTTGGGCTCATTTTCTATTTTGGCCTTTTCTATTTTGGCCTTTTCTATTTTGGCCTTTTCTGGCCTTAAGAAGGGTTTTTCGGCCATTCTGAGCTTAATTTGGGATCATTTTCTATTTTGCCCTTTTCTGGCCTTTAGAAGGGGTTTTTGGCCATTCTGAGCTCAATTTGGGATCATTTTCTAATTTGGCGTTTTCTGGCCTTTAGAAGGGGTTTTCGGCCATTCTTAGCTCAATTTGGGATCATTTTCTATTTTGGCGTTTCCTGGCCTTTAGAAGGGGTTTTTGGCCATTCTGAGCTCAATTTGGGATCATTTCCTATTTTGGCGTTTCCTGGCCTTTAGAAGGGGTTTTCGGCAATTCTGAGCTTAATTTGGGATCATATCCTATTTTGGCCTTTTCTGGCCTTTAGAAGGGGTTTTCGGCGATTCTGAGCTTAATTTGGGCTCATTTTCTATTTTGGCCTTTTCTGGCCTTTAGAAGGGGTTTTTGGCCATTCTGAGCTCAATTTGGGATCATTTTCTAATTTGGCCTTTTCTGGCCTTTAGAAGGGGTTTTTGGCCATTCTGAGCTCAATTTGGGATCATTTTCTATTTTGGCGTTTCCTGGCCTTTAGAAGGGGTTTTTGGCCATTCTGAGCTCAATTTGGGATCATTTCCTATTTTGGCGTTTCCTGGCCTTTAGAAGGGGTTTTCGGCAATTCTGAGCTTAATTTGGGATCATATCCTATTTTGGCCTTTTCTGGCCTTTAGAAGGGGGTTTCGGCGGTTCTGAACTTAATTTGGGCTCATTTTCTATTTTGGCCTTTTCTATTTTGGCCTTTTCTATTTTGGCCTTTTCTGGCCTTAAGAAGGGTTTTTCGGCCATTCTGAGCTTAATTTGGGATCATTTTCTATTTTGACGTTTTCTGGCCTTCAGAAGGGGTTTAGAAGGGGTTTTTGGCCATTCTGAGCTCAATTTGGGATCATTTTCTATTTTGGCGTTTCCTGGCCTTTAGAAGGGGTTTTCGGCCATTCTGAGCTCAATTTGGGATCATTTTCTATTTTGGCCTTTTCTGGCCTTTAGAAGGGGTTTTTGGCCATTCTGAGCTCAATTTGGGATCATTTTCTATTTTGGCCTTTTCTGGCCTTTTCTGGCTTTTAGAAGGGGTTTTCGGCGATTCTGAGCTTTATTTGGGCTTATTTTCTATTTTGGCCTTTTCTGGCCTTTAGAAGGGGTTTTTGGCCATTCTGAGCTCAATTTGGGATCATTTTCTATTTTGGCGTTTTCTTGCCTTTAGAAGGGGTTTTCGGCCATTCTGAGCTCAATTTGGGATCATTTTCTAATTTGGCGTGTTCTGGCCTTCAGAAGGGGTTTTCGGCGATTCTGAGCTTAATTTGGGCTCATTTTCTATTTTGGCCTTTTCTGGCCTTTAGAAGGGGTTTTTGGCCATTCTGAGCTCAATTTGGGATCATTTTCTATTTTGGCGTTTTCTTGCCTTTAGAAGGGGTTTTCGGCCATTCTGAGCTCAATTTGGGATCATTTTCTATTTTGGCGTTTCCTGGCCTTTAGAAGGGGTTTTCGGCCATTCTGAGCTCAATTTGGGATCATTTTCTATTTTGGCCTTTTCTAGCCTTTAGAAGAGGTTTTTGGCCATTCTGAGCTCAATTTGGGATCATTTTCTATTTTGGCGTTTCCTGGCCTTTAGAAGGGGTTTTCGGCAATTCTGAGCTTAATTTGGGATCATTTCCTATTTTGGCCTTTTCTGGCCTTTAGAAGGGGTTTTCGGCCATTCTGAGCTCAATTTGGGATCATTTTCTATTTTGGCGTTTTCTGGCCTTTAGAAGGGGTTTTCGGCCATTCTGAGCTCAATTTGGGATCATTTTCTGTTTTGGCCTTTTCTTGCCTTTAGAAGGGGTTTTCGGCCATTCTGAGCTCAATTTGGGATCATTTTCTAATTTGGCGTTTTCTGGCCTTTAGAAGGGGTTTTCGGCGGTTCTGAGCTTAATTTGGGCTCATTTTCTATTTTGGCCTTTTCTATTTTGGCCTTTTCTGGCCTTAAGAAGGGTTTTTCGGCCATTCTGAGCTTAATTTGGGATCATTTTCTATTTTGACGTTTTCTGGCCTTCAGAATTGGTTTAGAAGGGGTTTTTGGCCATTCTGAGCTCAATTTGGGATCATTTTCTATTTTGGCCTTTTCTATTTTGGCCTTTTTTGGCCTTTTCTGGCTTTTAGAAGGGGTTTTCGGCGATTCTGAGCTTTATTTGGGCTTATTTTCTATTTTGGCCTTTTCTGGCCTTTAGAAGGCTTTTTCGGCCATTCTGAGCTCAATTTGGGATCATTTCCTATTTTGGCCTTTTCTGGCCTTTAGAAGGGGTTTTTGGCCATTCTGAGCTCAATTTGGGATCATTTCCTATTCTGGCGTTTTCTGGCCTTTAGAAGGGATTTTCGGCAATTCTGAGCTTAATTTGGGCTCATTTTCCATTTTGCCCTTTTCTGGCCTTTAGAAGGGGTTTTCGGCCATTCTGAGCTCAATTTGGGATCATTTTCTAATTTGGCGTTTTCTGGCCTTTAGAAGGGGTTTTCGGCGGTTCTGAGCCCAATTTGGGCTCATTTTCTATTTTGGCCTTTTGTATTTTGGCCTTTTCTATTTTGGCCTTTTCTGGCCTTAAGAAGGGTTTTTCGGCCATTCTGAGCTTAATTTGGGATCATTTTCTATTTTGGCGTTTTCTTGTCTTTAGAAGGGGTTTTTGGCCATTCTGAGCTCAATTTGGGATCATTTTCTATTTTGGCGTTTTCTTGTCTTCAGAAGGGGTTTTTGGCCATTCTGAGCTCAATTTGCGATCATTTTCTATTTTGGCGTTTTCTGACCTTAAGATATGGTTTTTGGCCATTCTGAGCTCAATTTGGGATCATTTTTTATTTTGGCGTTTTCTGGGGGGTTTTTGGCCATTCTGAGCTTTATTTGGGCTTATTTTCTATTTTGGCCTTTTCTGGCCTTTAGAAGGTTTTTTCGGCCATTCTGAGCCTAATTTTGGATCATTTTCTATTTTGACGTTTTCTGGCCTTTAGAAGGGGTTTTTGGCCATTCTGAGCTCAATTTAAGATCATTTTCTATTTTGGCGTTTTCTGGCCTTTAGAAGGGGTTTTTGGCCATTCTGAGCTCAATTTGGGATCATTTTCTATTTTGGCGTTTTCTGGCCTTTAGAAGGGGTTTTCGGCCATTCTGAGCCCAATTTGGGATCATTTTCTATTTTGGCCTTTTCTGGCCTTTAGAAGGGGTTTTTGGCCATTCTGAGCTCAATTTGGGATCATGTTCTATTGTGGCGTTTTCTGGCCTTTAGAAGGGGTTTTCGGGGATTCTGAGCCCAATTTGGAATCATTTTCTATTTTGGCCTTTTCTGGCCTTCAGAAGGTTTTTTCGGCCATTCTGAGCTTAATTTGGGCTCATTTTCTATTTTGGATTTTTCTGGCCTTAAGAAGGGATTTTCGGCCATTCTGAGCTCAATTTGGGATCATTTTCTATTTTGGCCTTTAGAAGGAGTTTTTGGCCATTCTGAGCTCAATTTGGGATCATTTTCTGTTTAGGCCTTTTCTGGCCTTCAGAAAGGGTTCTCGGTCATTTTGAGCTTAATTTGAGATCATTTTCTATTTTGGCCTATTCTGGCCTTCAGAAGAGGTTTTCTGCCATTCTGAGCTCAATTTGGGATCATAATCTATTCTGGCCTATTTTGGCCTTTTCGGTCTTTTGAAGGAGTTTTTAATCAATCTGAGCTTAATTTGGGATCATTTTCTATTTTGGCGTTTTCTGGCCTTTAAAAGGGATTTTCGACAATTCTGAGCTTAATTTGGGCTCATTTTCTATTTTGTCCTTTTGTATTTTGGCCTTTTCTATTTTGGCCTTTTCTGGCCTTAAGAAGGGTTTTTCGGCCATTCTGAGCTTAATTTGGGATCATTTTCTATTTTGGCGTTTTCTTGTCTTTAGAAGGGGTTTTTGGCCATTCTGAGCTCAATTTGGGATCATTTTCTATTTTGGCGTTTTCTTGTCTTCAGAAGGGGTTTTTGGCCATTCTGAGCTCAATTTGCGATCATTTTCTATTTTGGCGTTTTCTGACCTTAAGATATGGTTTTTGGCCATTCTGAGCTCAATTTGGGATCATTTTCTATTTTGACGTTTTCTGGCCTTTAGAAGGGGTTTTTGGCCATTCTGAGCTCAATTTAAGATCATTTTCTATTTTGACGTTTTCTGGCCTTTAGAAGGAGTTTTTGGCCATTCTGAGCTCAATTTGGGATCATTTTCTGTTTAGGCCTTTTCTGGCCTTCAGAAAGGGTTCTCGGTCATTTTGAGCTTAATTTGAGATCATTTTCTATTTTGGCCTATTCTGGCCTTCAGAAGAGGTTTTCTGCCATTCTGAGCTCAATTTGGGATCATAATCTATTCTGGCCTATTTTGGCCTTTTCTGGTCTTTTGAAGGAGTTTTTAATCATTCTGAGCTTAATTTGGGATCATTTTCTATTTTGGCGTTTTCTGGCCTTTAAAAGGGATTTTCGACAATTCTGAGCTTAATTTGGGCTCATATTCTATTTTGTCCTTTAGAAGGGGTTTTGGCCATTCTGAGCTCAATTTGGTTTCATTTTCTATTTTGGCCTTTTCTGGCCTTTAGAAGGGGTTTTTGGCCGTTCTAAGCTCAATTTGGGATCATTTTCTAATTTGGCGTTTTCTGGCCTTTAGAAAGGGTTTTTGGCCATTTTGAGCTTAATTTGAGATCATTTTCCATTTTGGCCTATTCTGACCTTCAGAAGAGGTTTTCGACCATTCTGAACTTAGTTTGGGTTCATATTCTATTTTGGCGTTTTCTTTCCTTTAGAAGGGATTTTCGGCCATTCTGAGCTCAATTCGTGATCATTTTCTAATTTGGCCTTTTCTGGCCTTTAGAAGGGGTTTTTGGCCATTCTGAGCTCGACCACCTCATATGTGTAGTCTCGGTATCGGGATGATGTCCAAAGACCTGAAAACAACCCTTGCGGCCATTTTAAACAGTAAAATGATGACTTCCGGTTTCTGAAAAAGATACAAAATGGCGTGTGGTAGTGATCACCGGTCTCTGGGCATCATCCCGATTCTGTAAATGCTTTTATTCGATAGTTATCTTCTATAATTGATTCTCTTCCAAACACCGGAAGTCGCCATTTCGGAATCAAAATGGCCTTTGTGATCGTTTTCAGGTCTCTGGACATCATCCCAATTCCAAAAGTACTCATGTGAGGTGGTCAATTGGTCAATTTTGGCAGTTTATGTAGAAACCGGAAGTCACCATCTTGAATTTCAAAATGGCGTCTGAAGTTGATTTTCGGTCTCTTGGCATCATCCCGATTGCGGAAATATAATATTCGATGGTATTCGGTCAAGATTAGCTCTTTTCCAGAAACCGAAAGTCACCATTTTGAAATTGAAAATGGCCTATGTGATCATTTTCAGATCTCTGGACATCGTTCCGATTCCGAAAATACCCATATAAGGCGATTTTTGGTCAATTTTAGACGTTTTCAGGAAACCGGAAGTCATCATCCTTAATCATCTTAAATTTGAAAATAGCGTTTGGAATCCAAAATGTCGTCGGGAGTTGTTTTCTGATCTCCAAATATCATCACTAAATTACCCACTTTTTTAAATACGATTCAGAATACGTACAGCTAAAATCATACCTTTTCTGCACGAAACAATGTTACTCGGTATGGAGATGGGAGAGTGAGAGAGAGGTCATGTACAAGATCGGAAAGATGACAAATCGATAAGGGACAGTGTTAAAAAAGGCATCGAAGAAGGTAGTCGAAAAAAATTTAATTTGAACGGAAAATTTGAGAAAGTGTTTGCCGGCCGGTGTTGGCGGTCGTGCGAATGTGAATCATTCCCAACCCGTGGATTCGTCGTAAGTTTTCGGGAATTTTCTCATCGATCTTAACCGTAGACCTGTGTTCGAACAAGTGACCAGTCGCCAAATCTCACCTGCAAAATCGATAACAGTGAAAAAATATATTTAAAAAAACGCTACTACATTGCAACGATCGTCATTCATATGAGAAAAAAATATTCAAAACAATACGCCATCGAAGTTGCCATGGTAACAAATAAACATTTACGGTTTCTCTACTCACAAACACAACACCGTTCATGGCTTCATAATTTTTTTTTTTCAGATCACGCTGGTAAATACAGGACAAACCACTTGAATTTTTAATTAGCATTTTACATGAAAGTTAACATGGAAAATCACAAACTGAGGTACTTGAGCAGTACCTATAAATTGAAAGTTCTATTGTATCTACATCTGATATATCATGCGAACAAAAAAACTTCACGTTTGGCTCTCATTATGACCTGCTTTGATCGAGCTTGGTGAAAAAATGGTAAAACTAATTCTAATACAAACAAAATAGAGTAATTGCTCCTCTTAATTGTCTAATCCTATATCACTATTTTTTTAAATTTTAATTTAACTTCTCAATTTAGTCGAGTGGTCAGAGGTTATATTTAAAAAACTGTAAAATTTTAAGATAAACTAAACAAACACGAGCGATGAGATGAATATAGGTCCTCAGACGAATATAGGAGCGATTCCTCTAGTGAATTATTTCATGAGCTTCAAAATTAACTCTGCAGCCGTCCAACACAGCCTCGTAATTACAAATCAGTGGAAAGCTTGCACAACTTCAATCCGAGTTTGACCCTGCACCAGTTGACCGCAACCAGGTTACGATAAACAATTGTACATCCGAAATGTAACTATTTGCAACTCGGTGGGAAGATCATACCGGTTGTTAACATGTAAAAACTATCCGACAAACTCTTGGCCAGTCCCGTCGTGATCCGGCATTACGATTTCTTCCTCCTCCATTGACCACAATCCGATGTATGTTTGTGTGTGCCACAGTGATTATGTACAAATGTTTTGTCAGTCCCGGAGTTGTCCCTCTCCTGTTCCTTCCTCCGGTAGAGTTCGCTCCCAAAATCCCAAACCGGACAAACCAACCTGATCAAACCGAATCTAACCATCAGATTACTATCCCTCCGAAAACGCTCTCGTAAATGTGTGTGTGTGTGTGTGTGTGTGTTTGTAGGTGATGTGTGTTTTGTGTTTTGCTGCACTTCGGAGGGGCCACCCGGTTTGGAAGCCCGAAATTTATCGGTGGTAAATATTTGAATGCAGCTGCCGGAATGAGCTTTCGAAATTCGGTTTCAAATCCGTTCGAAAGGCGATAAAAAGCGTAATAGCTAAACACTGCATATATTCCGAGAGGCTGTGTGACACGTTTATTGCTCTCGGCTGCCATTCGGTTTGGCTGACGCGTTTTTTTCTCCGTCACACTCTATCTAATTCCGTCAACAAGAACGCGACCGTAATCGTCACTGTCACCAGCACCTGTCGCGGGCATTCAATCGTGGTAGACGCTTCACCGCCATGGTTTTCAAGATAAAGCAATCTCCCGAATGCGATGCTGAAAATTGATTAAAACTGTACCTCTATGAATGATCGGGGGCAGGTGAAAATATATCAGGAATGAATTTACGTGATTCATTTTTTTTCTATTACGAAGTGAGCAATAGCAGAAGGAGAAAAAAATTTCAAATCGTTTGGCATTTAGCAAACTCTCTCAAACAATTTTAGATTCTGCCCGGAGGAATCTGTCTGATAACATGAGACACCGATTTAGAACCGGTGGAAAAACCGTCAACGTTTGAGCGTAATAGAATTCCTTCCTCAGCGCTGTCAGTGGTTCTGGACGAATGCCCGTCGGAAGGAATTTCGTGTCGATTTCCTTTCGCTCCCTCTCCCCTCCTGTACTTTCTAAGGCAGGTAGGTGGTGGTGTATAATGGGACAACGGGCAGATTAGTTTAAAAGTTTTCCCAACTTTATTTGCTGGGCTGCCATATTCTTTCAATCCTCGACAGAGAAGCTGCTTCTGCTGCTTTTTGTTTATGACTTTTTTTCTCCCTCTTCTCACTCGCCGGCTTCTTCAGATGCGCTTCTTATGTGTCATTCATTCGGGCATTCCGTCGCTTTATTTCATTAGAGATTGAAAAGCTTTAATCCCAAATCGCTGATGAGAGTTGGCTGATAGGTTGCTGAGAGGGGGAGTGCGGAAGAAAATAGAGAGAAATATCGGTTTTCGCTTGCTAACGAAGGCAAACTTGTGGGGATAGAAAATTTCCATTACCGTCAATTTAGAACGAACGAACGGTGAAGAAATTGCTGCAATGTTGAAGCGGAAATATGGAATAGAAAGTTTTCTTTCTATTTCAACTTTATCGGATCGGAGTTCTGTCGAGAGAGAATTTGATGGAGTCTCGCGGTTCTTTGTATGCTCGTATCGTAGATAGAGGGTATGAACGGAGTAAAATACGATCGCATTCCGATAACCACAAAACAAAGCAAAAAAAGCTAGTCAACCCTGAATGCCAAGGCATCAAGAAAGCCAAAACCAACCAATAGAAGAAGAATCGAGATGGCAGTGGACCATAAATTTTCTTTAATATCATTTGGTTTTATATTCTGCACATTTAAATACATTTTCATAATTAAAATGAGAATAAGAAAAGACTATACACTATACTGGACATTGTTCCTTTCTTTCGAGTCTGTGCATTCGCCGTCGAAAAAGCTCCCCTCTCCCCTCCGTCCCGGCTGTGGTTCAGGCATGTGATGTTCTTCTAGTGGCTCGACGGAATCACTTCTTTTGGCCTGCCGTCGTCGCAGCGACGATAGTAAGATTTTTCTTTAAGATACTGAAGCTACTAGACAAGCTAGGAATAAATGAACAGTTTTTCGAGCTTAGATGCGGGTCGATGAAATTTTTGCGACTGAAAATGGTAGCGTGTTGGAGGAATCTTGTAGCAAGTAATCAGTTTCAGTTTTTTTTTTTCGGCATTAATTGAAACGAACTTAAAATAATGTTCAATATTTTGTCTGCTTTTTTTGTTCTTCACCTATCGTTTATTTGACACGGCACAAATACAATTTAATGTTTAACGGCGCCAATTATATCTGATGACTTAAAATCTTTAAGCAAATTTTTTATCCTCGCTGCCGACTACGAGCTGAAATAAAGTCTATCTTAAAACTAGCATATATTTTTCAATCAATGTTTTGTAGTTGAATGGTCGTCTGATGATCGTCGAATGGCGTCGAATGAATATGCAGCATGTATGGATTTGTTCTGCTAAGCCACGATGCCATGAGCTGGGACAGGGGCTTGTAATCCTCGGGTCCTGGAAGTATTGTGCGGGGTTCAGTTGCTGGTTATGGTTCGTTGTTGTTGTTCGCTGTTGTTCAAGCCAAGATATCACGAAAGGCCTCGGGTTCTCAGGTCTTGGCGGATTCGTGTAGGGTTCAGTTGCTGATTCCAAAATCGAGGTCTATGACGTCTTCTTGCCGTTTTGTTGAATGTGGATGGAAAGGAATGGGACTAGACTGGGGCGTGGATGGATTTCAGGAAAATGTATATAAGGGACATGTAGGGTAGGTCACGACTCGCCAAGACATCACGAACAGGAACAGCTGGTCCTCTACCCTCGGCCCGGAGGGAAGTTATTAATTTAGACCTGGCGTCACGGTGTACAGGGCATGACCAAACCACATGCTCTATGTCGTGATAACCTTCACCACAGGCACAGATACCACTTTCCCCGAGCCCAACACGACGGAGGAGCGCGTCAAATCTATAGTGATTGGACATAAGCCGCGACATCACGCAAATGAAATCCCGACCTACATCCAACCCCTTGAACCACGGGTTCGTCGATACTTTGGGGATTATGGAATGTAACCACCTTCCCAATTCCCCTCTAGTCCAAGCATTTTGCCAACTGATGATCGTATTCTGACGTACAAGTGCGGAAAATTCATTAAAGGCAATTGGTCTTTCAAAAATTTCACCGTTTGTTGCGCCCACCCTAGCCAAAGAGTCCGCTTTCTCATTGCCCGGTATCGAGCAGTGAGAAGGGACCCACGCTAAGGTAATCTGAGTAGATTTTTCGGATAAAGCACTCAGATGTTCCCGTATTTTCCCCAGGAAATACGGAGAGTGCTTAACATCTTTCATCGATCGAAGAGCCTCAATAGAACTGAGACTGTCCGTAAAGATGAAATAATGGTCCGTGGGCATTTTTTTGATAATCCCTAGGGTGTACTGAATTGCAGCTAATTCTGCGACGTTAACAGAAGCAGGATTATCGAGTTTATGGGAGACGGTTAAATTGCTATTGAAGATACCGAAGCCAGTGGACCCATCGAGAAGTGATCCGTCAGTGTAGAACATATTGTTGCAGTTGATGTTTCGATATTTATTGGAAAAAATTTTAGGGATCTGCTGCACGCGTAAATGATCCGGGATTTCACGAGTTTCTTCTATCATGGATGTATCGAAAAACACAGTAGAATCAGAAGTATTTGATAAGTTGACACGAATTGGGATATTCGAAGAAGGGTTAATATTTTGGGACATGTGATTGAAATACAATGTCATAAAACGGGTTTGAGAATTAAGTTCGATTAACCTCTCAAAATTTTCAATCACAGGACGGTTCAAGAATACGGTTCAAGAATACGAGAAGACAGGCTCCAGAAGCGGTTTTTCAATGGTAGAACTCCAGCTAAGACCTCCAAACTCATCGTGTGGGTCGATTGCATGCAACCCAAGGCGATACACAAACAACGATATTGTACACGCAAAAGTTGAAGTCTTGTACAATCACTGTGTCTTCCCGATTCGCACAAATGTTGCACAGAAATCGCACAATAAATGTGTGAAACGCATAACGCAACAGTTGTACTGCGAATACATTGACATAGAATGAAATCAGAATATGTATCATATACCGACACTTTATTTCTCACGTCGAGGGTATTTGTGACTAGACTAGACACATCACATACAATTTGCAGGTTCCTCTTTCGCTTCTCTTTCGGTTCGGATTGCGACGCGCAAGGCGATATTTCGTTGCTTCACGAAATGAGCGAGACACCCGTGCTGTACATACTTGATACCATAGTGTTGTTAGTCTCACTCATACTGTCGGTGCGTGCTTGCTGCTATTCAGAGGAATGCATGAAGAAGAAAAAGTATCTCGAAAGCGTATGTGCAAAAGACTTGAAAAGCGTAGCATATGTCTCGTCCTCAAGCAGAAAGGAGGAGAATGGTTTTGCTTCTCGCTCGCTTTGCAATGCTGCTTGATACCAGTTGAAACTGTTTAGGTGTAGTAGTTTGGAGCTGCCAAATACATAGGAGAAACGCTAGAGCATTAATTGCGTTATGCCCAACACGCAATCATTGTACTGGTTCCGAATTACATCAACAATTGCGCTAAAAACGCACAATTTTGTACTGGTTTCGGACCATCCAACTTTTGCGTGTATTCGCTCCAGTTTGATCAAATGTGTGTTTGCTGCGGAGCGGAAGCAGAAACACCCGTACTCAATGACAGACAATATCGTTGTTTGGTAAAGCCTTATAAGGTCTCCTGGGTGGGCTCCCCACCATTGTCCGGTTATTGTACGAAGAAAATTCACTCTTTGTTGACATTTTTTCATCAGATACCTCACGTGACAACCCCAGGTGCCTTTAGAGTCGAACCAGACACCAAGATATTTGTGTACCAAAACCTGAGAAATCGTTTTACCCATTAATTGTGTTTGAAGCTGAGCAGGTTCATGCTTCCTAGAAAAAACTACTATCTCAGTCTTCTCCGGAGAGAATTCGATACCTAGCTGTAAAGCCCAAGCAGACAAATTGTCCAAGGTATCTTGCAATGGTCCTTGCAAATCGGCAGCTTTGGCTCCTGTAACAGAGATTACACTGTCATCTGCAAGTTGTCTTATCGTGCATGAATTTGCCAGACATTCGTCGATGTCATTTACATAAAAGTTGTAAAGAAGGGGGCTTAAAAATGAGCCCTGGGGAAGACCCATGTAGCTAATGCGAAAAGTTGCCAAATCGCCGTGCGTAAAATGCATGTGCTTTTCGGACAACAAATTGTGCAAAAAATTGTTTAAAATTGGAGAAAATCCTTGTCGGTGAAGTTTACCCGAAAGAATATCAATAGAAACGGAATCAAAAGCCCCCTTAATGTCCAAGAACGCAGACGCTATTTGTTCTTTGCGAGCATACGCCAGCTGAATATCTGTTGAAAGCAACGCAAGACAATCATTCGTCCCTTTGGCACGGCGGAAGCCAAATTGAGTATCTGATAGTAGACCATTTGATTCGACCCAATGGTCTAAACGACGGAGTATCATTTTTTCCATCAATTTCCGGATACAGGATAGCATTGAAATCGGCCTATAAGAGTTGTGATCAGAAGCTGGTTTCCCTGGTTTTTGGATGGCGATCACCTTCACTTGCCTCCAATCCTGCGGTACAATGTTTTGCTCCAGGAACTTATTGAACAAGTTCAACAAGCGCCTCTTGGCATTGCCGGGTAGATTCTTCAACAAGTTGAATTTGATTCTATCTAACCCAGGCGCGTTATTGTTACAGGACAGGAGGGCAACTGAAAATTCTGCCATCGTAAAAGGTGATTCTATCGCGTCGTGGCCCGGAGACGCATCACGAACAATATTTTGCTCAGGAACAGAGTCCGGACATACTTTCCTGGCAAAATCAAATATCCACCTACTTGAAGACTCCTCGCTTTCGTTGACCGTTACGCGATTCCGCATTCTTCGGGCTGTGTTCCAAAGAGTGCTCATCGATGTCTCCCTCGACGTCTCGTTCACGAACCGACGCCAAAATCCGCGTTTCTTTGCTTTAGCCAAGCTTTTAAGCTTGGTATCAAGCTCCAAATACCGTAAATAGTCGCCAGGTATACCTCCCTTCTGGTAGGCCAAAAACGCGTCGGATCTTTGCGTGTAGACATCGGAGCACTCTTGGTCCCACCACGGAGTGGGAGGCTGTTCTTTAATCGTTACGCCGGGATATTTCTTCGTTTGGGCTTGCAACGCGGCGTCGAGAATCAAGCCCGCGAGGAGGTTGTATTCTTCAAGTGGTGGATGATGTTGAATCGACTCGACCGCTTTTGTAATCATTTCCTCGTATAACTTCCAATCGACATTCCGTGTGAGGTCATACGGAATGTCAACTGGTCGCATGCGAGTTGACCCGTTATTAATTGAAATAAGAATAGGCAAATGGTCGCTACCGTGAGAATCGAGGATTACCTTCCATGTGCAATCCAACCGTAGCGACGTCGAACATAAGGAAAGATCCAAAGCGCTTGGGCGCGCTGGAGGTTTCGGGATACGTGTCATTTCGCCGTTGTTTAAAATAGTCATGTCGAAGTCATCGCAAAGGTTATAGATTAAAGAGGAGCGGTTATCATTGTAAGGGGAACCCCAAGCCACGCCATGAGAGTTGAAGTCTCCCAAAATCAAACGTGGCGAGGGAAGAAGTTCTATTAAATCAAAGAGCAGCCGTTGCCCAATCTGTGCTCTGGGAGGAATCTATATTGAGGCAATACAAAGCTCTTTACCTTGTATTGTCATTTGACATGCGACAACTTCGATGCCTGGAATCGAGGGGAGGTTAATACGATAGAAAGAATAGCACTTTTTAATCCCTAAAAGTACTCCTCCATATGGGGTGTCTCGATCAAGGCGAATAATATTAAAATCATGGAAGTTGAGATCAACATTTGAGGTAAGCCAAGTTTCACAAAGGGAAAATGCATCGCATTTGTTTTTATTTATCAAAACTTTAAACGAATCAATTTTTGGTAAAATACTTCTACAATTCCACTGTAAGACAGAGATAGAATCCTTCATATACGCAGTTGAATTAGGCATCGAAGGATACAATCGCTGCAAGGAGGGGCCATTGGGCAGTCAACTGCTTCAAAAATGATCTAACTGTTGGGAGGAATGCTGTAAGAAAAATTTTAATTGGATCGGGTACATTGAAAGTTTCAAAAATCCAGTCCGCAATGTCAGAAAATTTCACTAATCCAGAGTTTGTTTCATCAACTGGATGTGCAAAAGGAACAACTGGGGTTTTAGATGTTCCTGGCAGTGCTGGGAACTCCTTCTGGGACTTTAAATTTGCAAGCCCAGGAGGAGTTTGCTTCGGTTTTTCCGCAGCACTGTTTGGTTTGCTTGTAACTTTCATTTCACTTTGAGAAATCTTAGGACCTTTTCTGGGAAGTTTAGGAGAGGAAATATTTTTCCTCTTTCTAGACTCCCCAGGTTTGGCGTAAGATGTTCCCACTGGTGAATCGTCAGAATCGGTTTCATCAGAGGACAACAGATCATAAGGGTTTGATGTAATGGGAGAAGTGGTAACGGTCTTCTTCAGCATCTCAGCGTAAGAACGCTTCGAACGCTCTTTGAGAGACCTCTTTATTTTATCCCTGCGCTGCATGTACACCGCACATGTCGAGAGCTCATGCTGACTCTCCCCACAGTGAATGCATTTTTCAGCATTTTTACTGCAGGAATCATCCGCATGATTATCCCCACACTTGCCACAACGTGCCTTATTGCAGCAGTAGGCGGCGGTGTGGCCTAACTGCTTACAATTCAGGCAGTTCATGACGCGAGGCACATATAAGCGCACAGGGAGACGAACCCGGTGGATCGAGACGTGGCTTGGTAGCGCTGACCCGGCAAACGTAACTCGAAACGAGTCTGACGGGGTGTATACTGTTTTGCCACCGATGATCGATGCTGACCGCAATTGCTTGCAGTCGAGCACCTTTACATCGGGACAGGTTTTGTTTTTAAAGCACTCTTTGGCACTTGCCAGTATACACTCGACGGACAGACTCGAATCGGTTATGACACCGTCGATCTCCACGTCTCGTGCGGGTATGTAAACGCGATACTCGCGTGTGAAGAGCTCAGAGCAAGCTATATCGTTGGCCTCTTTCAGGTTACTGACCACGACACGGAGCTTGTTAGGCCGGACCTTGGAAATTTCGGTCACGCCCTTGTACTCCTTCGTCAGGTCTTTAGAAATCTGCAAGAGGTTCAACTGTTTCGATTTCGGTCCCGCCTTTGGCCGAAAATAGACAGTATAGCTGCCCTGGGCTCCGTCTGGGTAAAGCCTGGGGTGAGGGGGGTCTGAAGAATGAACAGGGGAGGGGGTAACAGAAGGGTCAGGGTCAGAGGGGTTAGGGGGTGGTGGCGCGGGATCTACATCCATCCCGCTAAGTCTAGCGCACTAGCGCCGACAAGAGCACGTACCTTTTTACTTCTCCCTTCCAGTAAGGTTGGTTGTCCGATCGTTCGAAGTTGCAGCCGTTACAGCCAGCAGCACCAATACAGCAGCACCGAACAGCCACCAGCAGCGAGCCAGGTGTGAGATCACTCCACACAGCGATACAACTCACTGTCAACTGATGGCTTCTTCTTTTTCCTCTTTTGTGTCTCGTCCACTGCTGTAGCACAATTCAGCCAGCAGCCAAATCGGCTTACGCACCAGCTGGTAGTCACGATGCGAAACAGTTGCACAAAGGCGCGACCTTGAACCCGGATTTATTTCACTCGACCAGGCAAACAATGCCAACACTTGTTCACACGTCTTTTGTTTTATATTCTATCGGAGCGATCACCGATCACACGTCCGATACTGATGCGTGTTCGGCACAGAATGTGACGACGAGACAATTGTTACGTGCAACAATATGGCAATGTAACAAAAATATCATTAATTCATAATAATCTCACAATCCACTTTCCTATTTTTTGTCATCAAATCCAAAATGAAATCTGAATCTTCTCTTTATTAATATTACTTCTAATCAAAGAGCGAAACAGCATTTTTTCAAACGTAAAGATTTATGACAGAAGAAAACAGTCACACGTTTTGATCATTGGGTTTCGCAGCGCAACAAATAAATTCTTGTAGCATCAAATATTCTTCGTGAAAAAGTCAAATTTGATGCAAGGGCCTCACGATCGCTCACCTGTCGCCAGTAACCACTAGGCTACAACACACTTTCGAAAGTTAGACGAAACACAGTACAGTAATAATACACTGGCTCTTGAACATGCCACAGGTTGAAACATATTGGATATTAGCCAACTTCTCAATTATTTTGGATATTAGCCAAAATTGTTTCGCATTTGTTGCCTTCCCAAATGCATGTTTTGACAATCGGCTTCCGTAAGGACCTTGTTTAGGGTGTGTACCATCACGAGAAACTGTTTTCTCGATTTTGGTAAAAATGGCATATTAGCCAGTTTTTAAATTATGGGCAGAAAAGTATAACTGTTATTAGTCGTTTATAAAAGCGCATGCCATCGAATTAAATTTCTCATTCGTTCATCGACCGACAAACCGGATGGTTCTTTCTGAAGCAGCAGAAATCGGGTGGTGGCAAATATTAGTCGCTTATAAAAGCGCACGCCATCGAATTGAATATCTCATTCATTCTGGAACAGCAGAATGCGGGTGGTGGCAAATATTGATATTGATTGAACTGTCATCTTCTGAAGAAGGGCGTGAACAAAAACGCTTACAAATACTGCAAAAAACGCTTAAAAATGACTTAAGTGATTAGCTTTATTTCACACAACCCATTCCGCTCCTAGAATAATTCTTCCAACAGATGTCCCGTGATAAATTTTTGACCATCTGGTTAATTCTTCAAAATTCAAACAGAAGTACTTTTGCATTTGTAATCTTATTTAAGTACTTAACCTTGCATATTTTTTAACGTAGAGCTACGTTTCTCAGGAAGTTCGGCCACATAAGGGTGTAAAATGAAAATCTAAAAACGGAAGAAGGGAAAAATATGTTTAATTTTAAATACTAGCAAGTCGGTTAGATTCAATGGATTTCCATCGTTTTTGCAGGAATCGATAAAAAAAATCATCCATGCATCCAAATGCAAAATCGAAATTTGATTATTCGAACTATTGTTCTATGAAAATTGTCATGCCTTGTTGAAATGCCAATTTTGACCTCTGATTGGTCTTTAAATGCTTACTTTCCCTAGTACGGTCGACAGAATTATATACCTAGTAAATCGGTGATGCGCTCTTCGGGTTATGAGAGCATGTCTTTGCTCGAAACAATCATTTTAGTAGTAGATGGTGACCAGGACGGTCTTAAATAAATAGCAGCAATATGCGAAACGACCGGCGCCTCCTCTAATAAAAAGCTGCCGTATTTTGACAGAATACAAACGTGGTGCTGGCAATCAAAATCGGAGTGCCGTCAAATTTCCTAAGAGCAAAAAGCTTTCTACTGTGCTGTTAGCAAAAAATCGATTCGATTGGGGATAGCACTGACATGCGATCAGTATCATATCCGGTATTAAATTGAACAACAAATTGTCTTTATGAGAAAAAATAAATACTTAATTGAGAAGTTAATATTTTTTCGCTCATTCATTATCCTGCATTCAAAATGTTGAAACACCTTCACAAAGACGGTTGTTAATTCGGCATCATCTCTATGTTTCAGCACGAGCTGAATTCTCTTTTTCTTCAACAATATGCACCACCAGCCAAGAACAGCGTAATAATATGTTGTGTAACTGACTGCGACAACCTCTGTTATCTGCTTCCATACGATACTAACACGCATAGTCAAGCCGTGAAAATTGTCAAATCCTAATTATGCATAACTGTACCTTAAAAATTGGTCAAGCCATGTTGAAACGCAGATTTCGATTGACGTTTCGGTCGACAGAATTATATACCTAAAAAATCTATGCTCTAACTAATCATTCTATTAGTTAATGGATTGTAATGTCTATTTATTTCGGATGGCCAAATGTTGGCGAAACAACTTAAACTTAAAATATGTTTTTTTTATTTAAGGGAAATCTACGGTGCCCAGACCGGTCTACTTGACATCCAATCTAATACTACCCTTTTCTCAATGAATTCACTCCAGTTGTGATGAACCCTCGCCGATCTTCTCTTCGTCCGTTTAGTTATTGACAGGGTTGAACTTCTAAATGTTACTGGATACGTGCAAATTGAAATTCAGTAGCACTTAAACCACTCTTGCACAAAATTTTCAAAATATCCAATGCAAAAATATTACATTTGTAAGTTTTGTTAGTTATGTAATCTTTTTTTTTTTTAGTTTTGTAACATTTGATAATTTGAACGTCCCTTCCCCTCAAGCGGTTCGTAATTTGTGAGTAATCCTTTCGACTTTTGTTTTGCCAAAAAAAAATATGGTTCACTGCATATCTTTACGAATAGGCAATTGCAAAAACAGTGGCATTGAGAATGGTACATCTTCGAATGGAAAATGTGAAAACAATCAAAGCAACCCATAACTATAGTTTGCTACAGAGTGAGTACGTTCTGACAGTTGAACAGCATTCCGTGAGTTCCGAGAGTGAAGTTAAGAATCTGAAGTGAAATGCTAAAATGTTTGCTCGTGTTGTTTTCATTTCATACACTACAATCAACAAACATAGGAAATATATCTGGATTCTGGAGAGAGCTGCTATCAAAATAAGCGGCCGCGCGTCATGGGTTACACTATTCGAAACTCGATTTCGAAAATTGATCTGAATGGCAAGGTAAACTCGATGCTCACCTAATTTTATGAATTTATCTTGAAGAATTTTCTCTCAGCTTTCAGATGGTAGCGTCATGTTGAAAATCAGTGATATAATTCAAGATGGCGGCCAGTTTTTTTTTTCTTTTTACAATCATTCCTATTTAAAACGACGTGCTGTTTGTAGAGGGTTTAACAACAAATGCAATCAATAAAAAAAAAATTTCACAAATCGTTCAACAATATGAACTAATCAAAGTGCTTTTCTCGTTTTACCTCTACTTTCAATCATTTAGACTCAAAAATATCAGTGCAACGGTTTTCAGCGAGAACCCGATCAGAAAGAAAAAAAAAAAATGTAACAGAAGCTGTTAGTTTGTTACGGGAAAAACCTTACAGGCTGTGTTTTCAATTTGATCCCGTTAGGTGTTAAAATAACAGAAAATATAACAGAAATGATTCTACTAGTATCAAACACATATCAAAATTTGTTACTTATGTATCAGCTTTCTAACAAAATAAGATACTATATAGAACAATATAATAACAAACATTGTTAGAAACAACAGGTTTTGATAAAAACGAAAAATTACTTAGACTTGCTTCAGAACTACTTCATTTCAGGTTTTGTTATTATAACTCATTCAGATTCAATTTTGTTTTCAAAATTATATGGAAAAATACAAAATTGTATCAAAATATGTTATTTGTATCTCGCGCTGATGGAATTTTGTAATTTTTTAGTTATGCTCTTCTGATCGGGAATTACTCATACATAGTCTCTCTTACATCGACCCTAAACCAGCTATCAAGGCGTTTTAATACGGTCGCAGTTGAATGATGTGAAAGTTAATCTGGTGGAAAAGAAAGCAACATTGAGTCGCAGGGAATGAGAACAGATACTTTCTTTCGCTCACCTCTAAAATCCAGCCAGGGGCAATTTTTTGGAAATTTATTTTTTTTTCTCTGGTTTGCTTTCATCCAAATCAGAACAGCCGCCGGGTTTCGTGCGTGCAAGACTTTATTAAGTCTGTCTATAACATAGAACATGGAGCAAAAACCCAAACAAAAAGGCGGGCGTATTATCCACAACATTGGAGATTTTTTTGTGTATATTTTCGAACGTCCAAGCACGGCTCATATCAGCAACAGAGCCCTGCCCCAGGGGCTCTTTATTACCGGGAACTTTACTGTTTTGTTCCGTCCATTCCCTTTGTGAGGTAAGGCTATTTCGGCATCGTTTGTTGGTTTAATTGAATGCCAGCTATTTAGGTTCGGATGACGTTTCTCAGTTTCCATTGGACGTCCCGATTGCCGGCTGTCTTTTGTAACATTCCGCAGCTAAACCACGAGCTAAGTCCAGCACTTTTTTCCTGCGTAGTTTTTTTCGGTTCCACCTCTTCATAGAATAGAAAAAGCTTTTTTTTTCTTCTCTAACTGACCTGCAGGTATCACACGATACACTGTTGCAGACATTTTCGGAAAATGCTTCGGCAGGTCGTTGTGGGTGGTCGCTATTTCCAGGACCCAGATTGCTCGGTTGCGTATGAATGCTTCTCGGTAATGGAAAATGGTTGAGCTTCGCCACCACCGCACTGCCGCCTCTTTATGTTCGGATTGCTTTCAACCGAGCGTTATCACGAGGTGAAATACTGCTGAAGGCTTATTAATTTTTTTTGTTGATGAGTTAGGAAGAGTTTGAAGTCTCAACTGAATATTTGATAGCCTAATTGCTAAAACATTAAGGACTTATTGATTGTCATATACTGTGAATGTTATAGATATTATGTTCAAAATTCACTAAATTAAATAAAAACTGCATTGTACTTTAAATATTATGTATTATGCTGTTTTACTTGTCAATTTTTATGCGCATCCCAAAATACAGAAGCCAAGATTCAGCCTGCTAATATTTTTCGCTTGACTGTATATTTACACATGTATTAGATTCTGAAATTACAGCAGAAATTCATTCTGGGCATGAATTAATTCGAATACAATTTAACACCACAAAAGCAAAATCAACTGTGCAGCCTATTTTTGACTCGGAAAATTACCATTCCATCACGGTTGATTAGCCCAGCTCTGCGCCATAACACATTTGCCCTGCCAATTATGACCAGGGCTTTGAAAAATCATTTTCTATAAAGACGCTTGAACGTTTTCTCGGTCAGTTACAAGCTTTCCTTTTTGTGCGATCCTTCGCTCAATTTCAACTTGTACCTGCAGCACGTTCAATTTCAACGAACGGTTCAAAGCAGAGCGACTAAGAAACGAGCTGCGTGCAACGTTGCTTTCCACAAAAGGACCGCCGCTTCGGCGTTCAAGTCCGCCATACAATCTTCTGTTGGCAGTCACGTACCATTTTTCGTTTGCGTTCTTGATCGCCAATTTTTACTAACCGGGACCTCATTCGTAATGAATTAACCAACGCTTACTTCAATCATCTGCGTCGAATATCGCTTAGCCGTAGACTATACTGAAAATTTTGTGAGTGATATTCAGTATAGTTATCATTCAAGTCACGTGGTAATGGCTTTATGAGTAAGATAGTTTTTCTCACAACATCGGCGGGGAAGAAGATAGGGTAGAACAGGGCTAGTTTGTTTACGGGGTTAGTTGGTCGATGAGGATTACATCAAACCAACGCATCGAAGAGACTGTGTATTTTTTCACATATCATTTATATAAAAAAAAATTGTGTTGTATGGGTGATATAATCAGATAAGCAAAGAAACTAAATGACAAAACAAAGTGCAGTTGTGCAAATTGTGATTTTAAAAAATGTTTATCGTTGTCCGTCGGTTTTTGAATAAAGAATAATAAACACCCAAACGTTTTCAAATGACAATTCGCTCATTAACAGATATTGAGCAGGTTTGAGCAAGAACTCAATTAAAAATACGAAGGACAACGATAAAAATTTCTCAAAAACCACGTTTTGCTCAGAAAATTACTCTCTTTCAGCTGGTCTATAACAATCAGAAAACCATAACAACTTTAGAATTGCGGAATTCGGTTCGAGTTTTCAATTCAACACGTGTTTTCTTTGATCAAGTGTCCATTCAAACCATGAATGTAATTTCAACGTATACACCAAAGTCGCTTTTTACGCGGGGGATACGTACCGCGTAAAAGGAAACCGCGTAAAAAATATTCGCGTAAATTCCTGAATCTACGTGAAAAACGCGTAAATTCCGGATTCCGGAATGAAAAAATACGGAATCCGCGTTAGAAAAAAACACCGCGTAAATTCCGGAATCTGCGTAAAAAACCGCGTAATATCCGGAATCCGCGTAAAAATGACCACATAAAAAAACCTGCGTAAAAAACTGTAAAAAAAGGCGACCTTAGTGAACTTTTCGTCAAACAAGGGAGAGTAACACTTTTTCATCCAATAATGAGTAGCTCTGCGAACGTCTAGCGAAAAACTGAAAACGATTTGACTTCCGCCTAAATTCTACAGACTGCCGTTAATGCATTGGTGGAGGAAAACTGAATTGTCCTTTCGAAATAAAAGTTGTCACTTTACCCCACTCGCTGATCAACTTCTACCCTACCTGAGGAGCTAATTGGCCAATCTGTCAACTGCTCAAAAAAGATAAAATACACTGAAGCCTTTTAACGCGTATTACGGAATTTACGCAGATTTCAGAACTTATGCTGTTTTTTATGCAAATTTCAGAATTTACGCGTTTTTAACGCGGATTTCGGAATTTACAAGTTTTTTTTACCCCAATTTATGATTTCAGAGTTTTCACGGTTTTTTACCCGAATTTCGTTATTAATCCACGCGGTTTTTTACTCGGATTTCGGAATTTACGCGGTTTTCAGAAATTTCTCGTTTTTACGCGAATTTTGGAAATCACCAGTTTATTTACTCAGACTTCGGAATTCACGTGAAGTTTTACGCAGATCTTACAATTAACGCCATTTTTTACCCGGATTTGGAACTTACGCGTTTTTCACGCGGATTTTTTCCGCGCTACGTGTCTCCTCGTAAAAAAACTTTGGTGTATCCGCAAAATTGCGAGCTGTTTAATGTAGTTCATATTTTCGCATAATACAGCCATACCTCGGTAGAAAGCAACCTCGATTCAACGTAACTCGATATAACGTAACTTTTACCTCGATATAACGTAACTTTTTAAGATGTATTGATACTGAATATAAATGATATAGCAACTGTTTTTGGGGTATAAATTGCTTCGAAAATATGTAGTAAGTTTTGAAACCAATGAAACCAATGCGAAAGTTGTCCCAAATGGGCATAAGAAAGGTTTTGAAATACTAATGGGTGATGGGATTAGGTTTCCACGCATCCTTCAGTAACAATTCACAGTCTTGCATCAACTATTTTTTTTTTTTTTTGTAGAAATTTTCTCTAAAGAAAAGCATAAGAAAGGTTTCAAATTACTGGTAGGTGATGGGAAATAGGTTTCCGCGCATTTTTGCATTTCAACAGTCTTGCATCAATTAAAAAACTTTCGCTTGTTGAAAAATTGTCCTAAATGGGCTTAAGAATGGTTAAAAATAACTGATAGGTGATGGAAAATAGGTTTTCGCGCATCTTTGAGTAATCATTAACATTCTTGCATGAATTTAAAAAATTTTTTTTTTGCTTCGATATAACGTAGCGGAAATGAAAATAAAGTTGGCTTATATCGAGGTATGACTGTATTACCGGTATAAAGTAATGGAACATTTTTACCAAAAATGACTGTTGAGTATCCTAATTACTAAAACAGCATTACTTCGGCTGGCCCCCCGTCGTTACCATCAGAATGCTACCAATCATTTTTGGCGCGAAAAGGCGCTTTTTTCTACTACTCATATTTTGTTATCACTCATACTCTTATCAATAAAATAAAGTCATATCAATATTGTATCTCAAGTAATACACACGCGTTTTATACTTTCATCGCTCCATGAGAAACTCCTAATTGTTCTCAACACGTGGAGAACATTCGATATCGATTTCGGTTCTCGGATCCAATTTAAACAAAATTGGAGATACGCAAATTAGTTGCAATAGTCGTCCGTTAAGTGGCAGCCAGGATCGCCCACATTTTTTGGTGCCGAAACCCGGGAATCGCCCGGTCATCATCGCTTTCGACCGTCTGATGAGGTTAGCGTGGGATATCATCGAATTGTCGTCTCATCTATCATCATTTTTTGGACCTCGCTAAATCATCATTTCGGATATCATCGTTGACTATTCAACCGGCCTGGACCCACTAGGAAACGGATTATCAGATCGCTTCTAAGGCTAAAACGCAACGCAGAGTAAAATTGAGCACAGGTAACCTCACTTCGTCAAAGCAGGTGAGTGTCATAAAATATAGAAATAAAGACCGTTCAAGTAGTGCAGCAGTAAAATGAAAGAATCCAAGAAGGTAAAAAAGCTACTAGTGCGTCGAAACAACGTTGTTGGTTCCGCGAAGCTGATCAAGCAATTTGATGAGAATTTCGTGTTCGACCGTGATTTCCCTCAACCCAAATTCCGCCTCGAAAAGTTAGATGAGCTATGGGAAGAGTTTAATGAGCTACAGGCTGAATTTGAGTGCGAACACGAATTGTGTGACGAAACCTCGTCTGTACGTATTGCCTTTGAAACGGATTACTTTCAGTTGAAAGGATCACTTGCCGAAAAGATCGCTGCTGTCGCCCCTGCCGCGAATCCTATTGAACCGCCTTCGTCACCTGTTGCTCCACCTGCACACGCCCTACCCGTTCGTTTGCCTGAGATAAAGATTCCCGAGTTCGACGGAAACTTTGACGAATGGACAAACTTTTACGATTTGTTTCTCACATTAATACACACAAACCCTCAGCTCTCATTAGTACAGAAATTTCAATACCTCAAGGCTGTGCTGAAAGGAGAGGCTCTTCGTTTAGTCCAATCACTTGCAGTATCGACTGCAAATTACACAATTGCGTGGGATAGTTTAAGAAAACGGTATGATAACACAAATTTGCAAATTAAGCAACATTTTTCGGCGTTGCTGTCTACGACTGCTATCCGTAAGGAATCCGCGAAAGCATTATCAAACCTCGCGGATGAATTCGACAAGCGTGTGTGTGTATTAAACAAATTAGAGAACTGTGATGATCACTGGAACTCGTTTCTCGTCGAGCTTCTCAGTAGTAAGTTGGATCTCATAACGCAAAGGGAATGGGAATCTCAGCTGGAGAATGATCGTCGCCCTCTATACACTGATTTAATATCCTTCATACAGAAACGGTCTCGTATTCTACAATCGATTATGCTCTCCCAACCATCGCAACAGGTCGTCACCAAGCTTGAATCTAAGTTGGAGACCAGGACTGTACGCAGCAAAACATCACTCTATCATTCTACCAACAATGATAATATTCCTAAATGCGCAATCTGCAAACAATCACATTCGGTTCCTCAGTGCGAGGATTTCAAAAGGCTATCTCCGCAAAAGAGATTTGATTTGGCTAAAAAATATGGACTTTGTTTAAATTGCCTACGATCATCACATATGATGAAAAACTGCTCCGCCGGATCGTGCCGCACGTGTAATAAACGACATCATACTTTACTGCACTTGCATTCCTCTGGTTCACGGACAAATCAAATGGATGATCAAACCACTGTTGCTGTACAAATGGCCCAATGTGCAAAATTCAATCAATCGGCATCGGTCGTCGAAGCGCCGCCGTCGGTTCTGTGCATTTCCGATCAATGTCACGAGGTCCCTCCGGTCACTGGACCTGCCCCGTCGCCTCCGGATGGGCATAGTACTCGTTCGCAATCGTTCGTTTCGCCGTCGGTTTCGAATTTCATGCCGTCAGGCTCTGCTCTAACTTCGTCACAGGTGACAAACTGTCAAGCCGCTGTCCCGCTTCGCTTGTATCAAAGACCAAACAAACATCGGTCTTCATGCTGACCGCTTACATTCGAGTTAAAGACATCGATGGTAATTACCATCACGCTCGCGCCTTACTCGATTGCGCATCAGAAGCAAATTTTGTCACAGAATCACTGGCTCAAAGGCTTCGTTTAAAACGAGCTCCCGCAAATATCGATGTATACGGTATCAGTCAATCCGTAAAAAAAGTTAAACAGCAAGTCCCTATTGTCATCTCGTCTCGTGTTAGTTCGTATAGATCCAGTATGACGTTGGCGTGCTGAGATACGGAACACAATAGTAGTGGGTGATTCGACTTTGGTTTAGAACTATTTATACCTTTCCCAGTAGTTTAATTGGCCAAAACACCTTGCCGGAGACAACGGAGATTGCGGGTTCGAGTCCCGTCTGGACGAGGGAAAAATTTTTCTAAGCCTAAAAGTCACACCTTCTATTCCCGTTCATTTTCGCATCCTCGCAAACTGTATACATTGCCCGCTTTACTAAAACTTAAAATGTAAGTCATATGACAAAAATGAAATTAGTTCGTAAAGTATGACGTTTCTAATTCTACCGTCATTAACCAGAATATTGCCCACAAGTAATGTGGATATATCAAGATGGGTTGTTCCCCGTCACCTCCCTCTCGCAGATCCAAAATTTAACATAGCGCACGATGTTGATATGATCATTGGCATCAAATCGTTCTTCGCAATCTTGGAGGATGATCAATTCACATTAGGAAGTGGTTTACCTATACTACGTAAAACTGTTTTTGGATATGTAGTAGCAGGTGAAGCATTCGAAAGCAACAACTCTACCATCGTGTGCAACGTTTCTACTGTTGACAACCTAACGTCAGCAGTTCGCAAATTTTGGGAGGTGGAAAGTTTCGAGAATGGTAAATCTCTCTCTCTTGAGGAACAATATTGCGAAGCGCATTTTGAGAGAACTCATTTTAGAGCTCCTGACGGTCGTTACGTGGTTCGTTTGCCGATTCGAGACGAGATGCTATCTGCTTTAGGAGAATCGGTTGGTGTGGCGAAGCGCAGACTATTGAACAACGAAAAAGCGTTATCATCAAAGCCACAATCGCGCTCAGAATACTCTAAGTTCATGGATGAGTACCAAACACTAGGGCATATGGAAAAGGTAGTGCCTGACTACTCGATCCCACACTTTTTTCTTCCACATCATGCAGTTCAAAAGCCAGATAGTACAACTACAAAAACGCGAGTTGTATTTGACGCGTCCTGTCGTGGGTCGAACAACTTATCGCTCAATGATATTTGCTACATAGGACCCACCGTTCAGCCCCCGCTTTTATCGACTCTTATCAACTTTCGTATGCCAAAGTACGCAGTGACTGCCGACATAGAAAAGATGTATCGGCAGATTGTTGAGCATGAGCATGAGCATGATTGACCGCCCGCGGTTGCTACTCCGTTATTGCCAGATCAGCAGTAATTACACAGAGAACCAATAGATGATGCTTGGGACCAACATGCATCCTCAATGTGTAAAAACTGGTGACCTTAATCTGTTTATTAGGCAATACCAGCGCCGGCCGCATCCGAATGCAGGTCAAAGAAGGAGTTTGTATAGGAAAATGTTGACGTGATACTCGCTTTATGGAAGCCGAGAACACCTCTGCACTTCCTCGAGGAATCACTGGGATGTTGGAGAAAGGGCAAGGTATACAGCAGGGTTCGTTTTGGTAAACGATGCGCTGATTTCGAGCGTAGGGTTCTTTAGAACAAGTGTCGCGCCATTACATCCGCCACGATAATCATAATGCGATTCGAACTGATTCAGTTTGAAAATGTAACACCGCAACAATAAATCGAACGCATGGATACTGGATCTCTGACCGAATTGAGACAACTTCAAATGATTGGATATCTCCTCGTAAGGTGATCCTTTTTATACCGAAAGCTATTGCGCGTTGGTGATCTATCTGAAAATAAAACGGCCTCATGAAAGGTATAAGCACGGAGTTTCTAGGGGTTCGGTCAACCGGATATTTTCTATCTAACAGATCGACTAACGACGTCTCTCGTATTCACTTCGTCTGCTCTAAAATTAAACGATCCCGCGAAAAACACACCTGAAAAACGGAATATAGAAATGTTGCGCGCTTATTACGGAAACGAACCATGAGTATCTTTCTTGCCAAACACCGCGATCCTCTGCGTACGACGCGCGTGAAGTAGCCTTTGCCACTTGTAGCAACCAGCTATTTGTCAATCCCGAGTACACGTCGGCTGACGTGATTCTTTGGAAGCTATAGATCGCGTTTTCTTTAGTTACGATATTAATCGACCGAACGAAATTTTCGGCTAAATAGTTACTGTGAGACATGAACAAGTATTCTGGGTATACCCCGCGAAATCACTTTATTTCGAAAACGTTCATATGAGCAAAACTCTCTCGAGCCGGTTTACACCGAAGCATTACGCACGACCGCTAATTTCCCTTCTACCGACGCAGACGCTCGGGGACACGACATTTCGATGCGAATGTTACCTATTAAATAGAAAAATTGGCAAAGTTTCATGCATACAAAGCCTTAATTATTCAAAAACGCGGATATCCAAATTGGCCAGTATATTGAGTTTATTAACAAAATGCCGAACTAGTCAAAATTGGAACACAGTATATAAACCAAAAGCAAGAAAAATCGAAAAAGTGAAACATACACACTTAGCTATACAGTCGTGCATTCATGTAATCCCTATTTACAAAACTTTGAAATAGTCACTCAAAAATCAATAATTGTTCAAAAGCTAGAAAAATCTTGAAATGAAGCTTGACGAAATACCAACAGAATTATGTGAAAGTTTAAGTATTTAAATCTTGAAAGTATAAGAAAAGATTTTATAAAACTAGCTTATATTTGCTATTTCCCGGAAGATATAAAAATCTACTCAAGTTTCGAAAAAGAATCACTCAACCACTGAGCGAAATTATAAAATAAATCTCGCGTAATTTTTCAAAAGGGACCTAAGTAACAATGACAGATTCTCTCTTCTCTCACTTTGTTTCGTTAATTACGTCGTCATTATATATATTTTTTTTTAAGCTTTCTTCCCCTTAATCGAGAGATAGTATTACTGTCTTGCTTACTATGCATTGAGTGTTATGAAATATGGAAAAAATAACATAATTATTGATCAAAGAGAAAGTAAACAAAGAGAGTCTCTCAATGTTAGATAGGTCGCTTTGAAAAATTACGCGAGAAATGTTTTTTTGTAAATATAAACACAATGCACTTATCTTATACATCGAGTCAGCATTCAGCGCACAAAGCATTCCGTTACTTTTTTTTCACCACTCGCACATAAACAATCACACCGTTTCCTTGGTGATTGTGAGCACTTTCGAGGAAGCGCTCCGCCACCGGATGAAATGGCTGCTTCCAGAAATCATCATATAATTTTACTGGATCATGTCTGGCACAATGTACACTAATCTTCACACATTTATGATTGCAGCTTTCATTTCAAACTGCATAACAATATTCATAACTACACTTTTTCTCTGCAGATGGACGGTCCGAAAACAGTGATAAACGAAGAAGATCCACGCACAACGAATAGAATGGGAATTGTCTGCAAAGCTTCAGCCACGATCTTACTTACACTCTTTCAAGAGAGCATATGAAGTTCCATATAAACTGAGAGAGAAAGTGGTTGAGCATTTGGAAAAGAAAATATAATAACCCCTATTAAAACGATTAAAACGAATGGGCTTCCCCAGTTGTTGTTGTGCCAAAGAAAAACGGAGAAATTAGGTTGGTTATCGATTGCAAGGTCTCTTTAAATAAGTTGATCATACCAAACAGTTACCCGTTGCTCCTAGCACAGGATATATTTGCAGATTTAGCGGGTTGCCAAATTTTTTGTGCTTTAGATTTAGAGGGGGCGTATACACAACTTCAGTTGTCTCAAAAATCGAGGAAATTTGTAGCTATAAATACTTTGAAAGGGTTGTTTTTTTACAATAGGTTGCCTCAAGGGGCATCGGCAAGTGCAGCGATCTTTCAACAAGTGATGGATCAGGTGTTGACAGGATTGAAAAATACACGGTGTTATTTGGATGATGTGTTAATTGCTGGGAAAAGCTTAGAAGATTGTCGTACTAAAGTTTTGGCTGTTTTAGACAGATTAGTTCACGCAAATATAAAGGTTAATTGGAGTAGGTGCAAGTTTTTCGTTACATCCTTACCTTATTTGGGTCATATTATTACGCAGAAAGGGTTACTTCCTTGTCCAGACAAACTATCTACAATTAGGGATGCTAAAGTTCCAAAGAATGTAACAGAATTGTAGTCGTTCTTAGGGCTCGTGAACTACTATGGTAAATTTATTCCTCACCTGTCTTCGAAGATTAGCTGTCTATATAGGCTATTGAAAAAGGACGTGAAGTATGAGTGGGATAAGAATGTTGACGAAGCTTTCATAAAATGTAAAAATGATCTACTAAACGCAAATATTCTGGAGTTCTACGATCATAAGAAACCATTAATTGTTGTTTCGGACGCTTCTGGTTATGGACTGGGGGGTGTAATAGCACATGAGGTTAACGGCATCGAAAAGCCAATTTCTTTTACTTCCTTTTCTTTGAACAATGCTCAAATGAAGTACCCGATACTACATTTAGAGGCATTAGCATTAGTCTCCACGGTGAAGAAATTTCACAAATATTTGTATGGTCAAAGGTTTGTTGTTTTTACGGACCACAAACCGTTGGTAGGAATTTTCGGGAAGGCTGGGAAAAACGCTATCTTTGTAACTAGATTACAAAGATATATTTTAGAGATGTCGATTTATGACTTTGATATTAAATATAGACCTTCTGAGAAAATGGGGAATGCAGATTTCTGTTCCCGTTTTCCTTTAAATCAGACTGTCCCAGTACAGTTCGACAGAGAAGTCATAAAAAGCATCAATTTCAGTCAGGAATTTCCTGTAGATTTTTCCCAGGTTGCGAATGAGACGGGTAAAGACGATTTTTTATTACAAATAGTACAGTATGTGCAGAATGGTTGGCCGGACAGGTTGGATACACGCTTCGCAAATATTTTTTGCAAATCGCATTGATTTAGAAATAATTTGCGGTTGCCTAATTTTCCAAGACAGGGTAATAATACCAAAATCCATGCAGGGCGGGATTTTAAAATTATTGCATGCTTACCATTCTGGGGTAATAAAAATGAAAAAATTGGCTCGTCGAGCAGTATTTTGGTTTGGGATTAACTCTGACATTGAAAAGTATGTCGATGCTTGCGAATCATGCAGGAGAATGGCTGTTGTCCCCAAACCAAATATTATTTCTTCTTGGATTCCAACGAGGCGACCTTTTAGCCGATTTCATGCAGATTTCTTCCATTTTGAACATAAAACATTTTTATTGGTTGTAGATAGTTTTTCAAAATGGATTGAAATAAAATGGATGAAGCATGGAAAAAAATGGATGAAACATGCCAACGAAGACATATCCACATATCAGCTAAACACCGTCACATACGGCACTGCTCCTGCTCCTTATCTTGCTACACGCGTTCTTAATCAACTGTGCGACGATGAAGCTGAAAATTATCCACTTGCTAAAACAAAGGTGAAAACTACGTTTTACGTCGATGATCATCTATCAGGGGACGATGACGAGCAACGATTGATAGAAACAAATAGACAACTGATCGCACTTCTACAATCTGGTGGTTTTATTTTGCGTAAATGGAAAAGCAATAACAAACAGGTGCTCGCTCACATTCCGTCATCATTGCGTGATGCTCGATCTGAATTGCACATCGGCCAATGTGAATCAGTGAAAACGCTCGGGCTCAACTGGCACCCTGATTCTGACAGCTTAACATTTAATGTTCCTGAATTTGGTTCATCGGAGCAACTGACTAAACGCTCAGTACTTTCGGAAGTGTCACAATTGTTTGACCCACTTGGTCTAATCGGATCCGCTATCGTAACTGCAAAGATCTTTCTGCAATCCTTATGGGTCCATGACTATTCGTGGAATGATCCGTTGCAAGCAGAGCATGCAAATTGGTGGTTGAAGTACCGCGAAGAGATACGCACACTCAAATCACTCACCATTCGTAGATGGACACTCGTAGATAACCAACAAGAAATCGAGCTACATTGCTTCTCTGACGCGTCCGATCGTGCCTATGGAAGTTGTGTTTACGTGAAAGCAACGAGAAAAGATGGTACATCGGTCAGCAATCTCATCATTTCGAAATCACGGGTCAGTCCTCTCACGAAGCTATCCACTCCACGTCTCGAGCTTTGCGCTGCGGTGCTTGCTGCTCAATTGACAGCATTCGTGTTAGAATCAATGAAATTAAACTGCAAGGTTACCTACTGGACCGACTCAACTATTGTGTTGCATTGGTTGGCATCCTCTTCTTCGATCTGGAAGGTGTTCGTATCTAATCGGATAGCTGAAACTCATCGTTTAACTAGGGGAAGCAGCTGGCGACATGTGCCTACTCATCTCAATCCAGCAGATAGGATCTCCAGGGGTGTATTTCCGTCAAAACTTTTTGGTGACAAGCTTTGGTGGCATGGACCAGAGTTCATATGTAAAAGTGAAAATTATTGGCCGCAAAATTGTATTACACTCTCCCCACTACATCTACAAATTCGTAAGCTCGAAGCTCGTCAAACTGTCGCAGTCATGACTACCATAAACGTGCCAGAAACAGATTACATCGAAAAGCATTCGGCGCTCACTCCTCTACAAAGACAAACTGCCTGGATAATGAGGTTCACTAACAATTGTCGTACGCGCCGTGCAAATCGTTTAACTGGTCCTTTATCGTGCAAGAAAATCGATGACGCACTTAAGCTTCTTGTGAAGCAAACCCAATTGAAACATTTTTCCTCAGAAATTAAGTACATTCAAAGACACAATAAATCAACAAATGTGAATTTCAACTTCAAAACGCAGCTCAAGTTTTGTGATACCGTTCTAGATTCGGAAGGTATTCTTCGCATGGATGGACGACTCCAACAACTCGATGCTCCGTTTGACACCAGACACCCCATGATTCTACCACAGAAGGCTCATTTGACAATTTTAATTGCAAAAGCAATACATCTTCGCACACTGCATTCCGGCCCACAACTACTGTTAGCCACTATACGGCAAAGATTTTGGCCAATCAGAGGAAGAGACGTTGCTAGAAAAGTGGTAAACAGTTGTTTGGACTGTTTTCGTTGTAAACCAAAACCCGCCAGCCAGATAATGGGTCAGCTGCCTGTCGTTCGGCTCACTCCGTCCCGCGCGTTCGCGTCATGTGGTGTCGACTATTGTGGACGGTTTCATGTAAAGCCACCCAATCGTCGAGGAGCACCGATTAAAGTTTTCGTCGCGATTTTCGTTTGTATGTGGTCGAAGGCAGTACATATCGATATGGTGTACAGCCTTACATCTGTCGCATTCATCAATGCGCTAAAACGTTTTGTCGGTCGTCGTGGTCGCGTTTTAAACATTTATTGTGATAACGCACGAACTTTCGTGGGAGCTAATCGAATGCTCCAGGAATATCGCCGTGAGTTCAACGAGATGCATCACTCCGAAAGTGTAATTACTCACTGCTCCGAAGCTGGCATCAACTTTCATTTTGATTCGCCACGATCGCCTCACTTCGGCGGTTTATGGGAAGCCGTGATGAAGATCTTCAAGCATCATCTCTATCGAGTTATGAAGGAAAAAAACGCTGACGATTGATGATTTCAACACGCTAATAGTGCAAATCGAGGGAATAATGAACTCCCGACCGTTATCTCCAATGTCATCCGATCCTGCCGACGTGGTTGCTCTAACTCCTGGACATTTTCTCGTGGGAGAACCCCTTTACTCTCTCCCAGAGCCTGATTTGTGTGATATTTCTATTAACCGCCTCAAATCATTCCAGAAGATGCAGCAACGCTTACAGCATTTTTGGAAAGCATGGTCCTGTGCCTACATCGGTCAACTTCAAAATCGAAAAAAGTGGCCGGCGACTTTACCTAACATCACTGTTGGAACGATGGTTCTGCTCAAGAACGACTGCGCCCCCCCTTTGTGCTGGAATCTTGGCCGAGTCGAACAGGTGTTCCTCGGCAAAGACGATAAGGTTCGCGTGGTTCAGGTTAGGACAGCTAGCGGCAGTTACAGGCGTGCAGTCACTGAAATTTGTCCGCTGCCAATGGAAGAAAAGGAGGACTGTGTCATCGCATCCCACCTGCCTACAACACCCGCCACCCTCTGAGTATGGAGACACTTGGTGATTTATTGAAAGTTTCTTTCAATGTGGGCCGGCATGTTGAGTATCCTAATTACTAAAACAGCATTACTTCGGCTGGCCCCCCGTCGTTACCATCAGAATGCTACCAATCATTTTTGGCGCGAAAAGGCGCTTTTTTCTACTACTCATATTTTGTTATCACTCATACTCTTATCAATAAATTAAAGTCATTCCAATATTGTATCTCAAGTAAGACACACGCGTTTTATACTTTTATCGCTCCATGAGAAACTCCTAATTGTTCTCAACACGTGGAGAACATTCGATATCGATTTCGGTTCTCGGATCCAATTTAAACAAAATTGGAGATACGCAAATTAGTTGCAATAGTCGTCCGTTAAGTGGCAGCCAGGATCGCCCACAATGACCAACTTTTCCCGCTCTACCCTAAGTACCGATTTATTCATTAGGGGCCATCCACATACCACGTGGACAGATTTTTAACGATTTTGACCCCCCCCTCCCCCTCCGTGGACAACTGCCCATATAAATTATGAAAAAATTGTATGGACCGTGGACATTAGCCAACCCCCCCCCCCCCAAAGCTGTCCACGTGGTATGTGGATGGCCCCTTAGTCATATGTTACACAAATTCCAAAGTTCTATTCCAATCCCATCTGACATACAAAAACAAATACGAAAACAAACGCAAAATGAAACAGTCAGAATGATACCAACCGCCCTCATTCACTTCGTGTCTTGCACGTACACATAATCGAAGAGTGAACGTAATAAACGAGCGCTGCCATAGCGAATGACCGCCACCTAGAAACTAAAAAAACGATCAACTTTACTTTGACTGTTTTTTCTCTGGGCGATCGCTTGACTATATCGAGCAGTCAAGTTGACTGCGTTCGCATTCGTGTTTTAACAGTCAACTTGCGATCCTTTGAAAAGCACTGATTATGACACGTGCCGGATCATCGGTGCGATGGCTCGCGCGCGCCCCATTCCGGCAGATCATACCCGTGTAAAGGGTTCCGAGAAAGTGTCAATTTTCCCCGAAAAAGAAAAGCCGTTTTCTTCTTCTCTGCCGCGGTGCCGACCTTGCTTTAGCGTCAGTCCCGAAAACCCTTGTCTAAGGTCGGTAGGCAGCTCCTCTTCTCCGCCTCTTCCTTCGCACTCTGAAATCGTTCTCGGGGCAAGTGACGCAAACGAACGTAATTATCTGCATTTCACAAGCCAACGAAAAGACGTCCTTTAGCGCGGATCGCATCGGTCGTGGGGAATTACGGAGCGCAAACCGACCAGAAACGGCCAGAAGAGCAAAGACCGACAGCAACTATCGCAAAAAAGTGGAGTGTTGAAGAAATCTAATACCATCTGTGTTGCTTGTTAGGTTGGCTGAGGGGGCTGCAGAGTCTGGGAGGGAGTGTATGAGTATGAGTGTGTATTTGTTCTCATCATGTTTCATGCAATTTTCCCTTTTTTGTCGAATCGAGTTTCATTCCTTTGGTGCTGCTGGAAGCGGCGGCACCGCTGCTGCTTTTTTCCCCTGCTTTGCTGCGATGTTGGACGGTTCGCTGGTTGGTGATTCCGGTGGTTATTTTATTTTTTGTTTTTCTGTCATTCGTCCTTTCTGCCGCTACTTTCCCATCCCCGAGCGAGCGGTGAGACATTCTTCATTAACGGTGGAATTCTACTTGTAGAATTAGACACCGACTGACTCCGTTTGCTTAATTTTCCGGAAGGCATGTTCCACTGTTTTGTGTATCTTTATTAATGTATTCATTAGAGGGATGTGTGAGAGGTCTTTCCACCTTGATGTTTTTGCTAATGTTGTTTCACGTTTGCAGTTTTAAGAAAGAAACACCTGAAGCGGACGACTGTAACTTTGTTGATTTTGGGGTGCCAATAAACTAACTGTTTTGGTATTACGTTAAATTTTGTAACGAAAGACGCTGAGAGTTTTAAACTTTTGTGCCGGAGAATCGCTGGCGGAAAAACGAAACAGAATCTTTGAAAGCTAAGTGATTCCGAGAAAATTCAGTGTCTGCTCTGAAGGCTTTAATTTTGCACACAAGTAATCTCTAGGCGAAGTAAGTTTCAAATAACTAATTTATTTCTCATCTGTTAGAACAAATATAT
>NC_073694.1:116123344-116128344 GCF_029784165.1 Wyeomyia smithii
GAATCTACCCGGCAATGCCAAGAGGCGCTTGTTGAACTTGTTCAATAAGTTCCTGGAGCAAAACATTGTACCGCAGGATTGGAGGCAAGTGAAGGTGATCGCCATCCAAAAACCAGGGAAACCAGCTTCTGATCACAACTCTTATAGGCCGATTGCAATGCTATCCTGTATCCGGAAATTGATGGAAAAAATGTTACTCCGTCGTTTAGACCATTGGGTCGAATCAAATGGTCTACTATCAGATACTCAATTTGGCTTCCGCCGCGCCAAAGGGACGAATGATTGTATTGCGTTGCTTTCAACAGATATTCAGCTGGCGTATGCTCGCAAAGAACAAATGGCGTCTGCGTTCTTGGACATTAAGGGGGCTTTTGATTCCGTTTCTATTGACATTCTTTCGGGTAAACTTCACCGACAAGGATTTTCTCCAATTTTGAACAATTTTTTGCACAATTTGTTGTCCGAAAAGCACATGCATTTTACGCACGGCGATTTGGCAACTTTTCGCATTAGCTACATGGGTCTTCCCCAGGGCTCATGTTTAAGCCCCCTTCTTTACAACTTTTATGTAAATGAAATCGACGAATGTCTGGCAAATTCATGCACGATAAGACAACTTGCAGACGACAGTGTAATCTCTGTTACAGGAGCCAAAGCTGCCGATTTGCAAGGACCATTGCAAGATACCTTGGACAATTTGTCTGCTTGGGCTTTACAGCTAGGTATCGAATTCTCTCCGGAGAAGACTGAGATAGTAGTTTTTTCTAGGAAGCATGAGCCTGCTCAGCTTCAAACACAGTTAATGGGTAAAACGATTTCTCAGGTTTTGGTACACAAATATCTTGGTGTCTGGTTCGACTCTAAAGGCACCTGGGGTTGTCACGTGAGGTATCTGATGAAAAAATGTCAACAAAGAGTGAATTTTCTTTGTACAATAACCGGACAATGGTGGGGAGCCCACCCAGGAGACCTTATAAGGCTTTACCAAACAACGATACTGTCTGTTATTGAGTACGGGTGTTTCTGCTTCCGCTCCGCAGCAAACACACATTTGATCAAACTGGAGCGAATACAATATCGTTGTTTGCGTATCGCCTTGGGTTGCATGCAATCGACCCATACGATGAGTTTGGAGATCTTAGCTGGAGTACTACCATTGAAAAACCACTTCTGGAGCCTGTCTTCTCGTATTCTAATCAAATGTGAGGTCTTGAACCGTCCCGTGATTGAAAATTTTGAAAGGTTAATCGAACTTATTTCTCAAACCCGTTTTATGACATTGTATTTCAATCACATGTCCCAAAATATTAACCCCTCTTCGAATATTCCAAATCGTGTCGACTTATCAAATACTTCTGATTTTACTGTGTTTTTCGATACATCCATGATAGAAGAAACTCGTGGAATCCCGGATCATTTACGCGTGCAGCAGATCCCTAAAATTTTTTCCAATAAATATCGAAACATCAACTGCGACAATATGTTCTACACTGATGGATCACTTCTTGATGGGTCCACTGGCTTCGGTATCTTCAATAACAATTTAACCGTCTCCCGTAAGCTCGATAATCCTGCTTCTGTTTACGTCGCAGAATTAGCTGCAATTCAGTACACCCTAGGGATTATCGAAAAAATGCCCACGGACCATTATTTCATCTTTACGGACAGTCTCAGTTCCATTGAGGCTCTCCGATCGATGAAAGATGTTAAGCACTCTCCGTATTTCCTTGGGAAAATACGGGAACATCTGAGTGCTTTATCCGAAAAATCTACTCAGATTACCTTAGCGTGGGTCCCTTCTCACTGCTCGATACCGGGTAATGAGAAAGCGGACTCTTTGGCTAAGGTGGGCGCAACAAACGGTGATATTTATGAAAGACCAATTGTCTTTAATGAATTTTTCGCATTTGCACGTCAGAATACGATCATCAGTTGGCAAAATTCTTGGACCAAGGGGGAACTGGGAAGGGGGTTACATTCCATAATCCCCAAGGTGTCGACGAACCCGTGGTTCAAGGGGTTAGATGTAGGTCGGGATTTCATTTGCGTGATGTCCCGGCTTATGTCCAATCACTATAGATTCGACACGCATCTCCGTCGTGTTGGGCTCGGGGAAAGTGGTATCTGTGCCTGTGGTGAAGGTTATCACGACGTAGAGCACGTTGTTTGGTCATGCCCTGTACACCGTGACGCCAGGTCTAGATTAATAGCTTCCCTGCAGGCCGAAGGTAGGCAGCCGGCTGTTCCTGTTCGTGATGTCTTGGCGAGCCGTGACCTATCCTACATGTCCCTTATATACGTTTTCCTGAAATCCATCCACGGCCCAGTTTAGTCCTATCCCCTTCCGCCTACATCCAACCAAACGACAAGAACACGTTAAGACCCCGGATCCGGAAACAGCAATCAGACCCGCACGATACTCTCAAGGCCCGATGGAAACAACCCAATATGCCAGTCCGTAATATCTCGGCCCAGCAGCGGAACAAATTTAATATGCTGCTTACCTATGGCAATGAAAACCACCAAACAGCAAACCTGTGCTTTTAATGCAAAATATTCTAGCTTTAAGTTAGATTTAGTTTCAGCTCGTAGTCGGCAGCGAGAATAAAAAATTTGCTTTTAGTTATTAAGATACTTTAGAAAGTAAGCTACCAGATATAATTGGCGCCGTTAAACATTGAATTGTATTTGTGCCGTGTCAAATAAACTATATATGAAGAAAAAAAAATTGGAATGAGGAACTTGACAACGACAATATCGACACAGCAGTTCAAGTATTTTCGAACATCATGAGCTATGTTATCGATCGCCACGTACCCAAGCGAGTTGTACCTAAATCTAAACGTCTACCTTGGCAGACTAGTGAATTGCTACGCCTAAAACGCTTAAAGCGAGCAGCTTTGTGAAGATACTCTAAGTTTGGAGGATTATCGCTGCGCGACGAGTACTAAAAGGTTAACTACACCTACAAACGGATGATCCGAGAATGTCATTCCAACCATCTACGCAGCGTACAGAGTAAACTGAAATCGGATCCAAAGGGTTTTTGGAAATATGTCAACGAGCAGCGTAAAGAGCGGGGACTACCTTCAACGATGTTTTACGATGAACGTACGGAATCGGACTTCCAGAACATATGTGACCTATTTGCTCAAAAATTTTCCAGCGTTTTCTGCAATGAATCACTATCGTTGAGTGAAGTATCTTCTGCCGCAAGCAACGTATCGCTGTATGGACAGTCTTTGAATGATTTCGACATCGACGTTTCGATGATCCAGTCGGCACTATCTAAACTGAAGCCTTCTTCCTCGGCCGGCCCTGACGGCATACCCGCCGTTCTTCTAAAGCGATGTGCTACTGGCGTATTCACCCCGCTTCGTCATTTATTCCGCCTTTCACTCTCGACTGGTAACTTTCCATCTTTATGGAAGTTCGCGTTCATGTTTCCGGTTCACAAGAAAGGGGACAAGAGGAACATCGACAATTACCGGGGCATCTCCGCTCTGTGTGCAGTCTCGAAACTATTTGAGTTGGTCGTGATGGAACCGATTTTCAGCTACTGTAAGCCTCTCATCTCTGACACGCAACATGGATTTATGCCGAAGCGCTCAACGACGACAAATCTTTTAACGTTCACTTCATATGCTATGGATGTTATGTCGGAAGGGTTTCAAACAGACGCTGTATACACTGATTTGTCAGCAGCCTTCGATAAAATCAACCACGACATCGCTATTGCAAAACTTGACCGAATGGGTTTTGGAGGCAATATTTTACGTTGGCTTCAGTCATATCTTGCGGACCGTCACATCGCTGTTAAAATCGGAGACAACCGATCGAAAAAATTTCATGCTGCTTCCGGAATTCCACAAGGTAGTCATCTTGGGCCGTTAATTTTCCTTTTGTACTTTAATGATGTCAATTGCGTCCTTAACGGTCCCAGGTTATCTTTTGCTGACTACATGAAAATATATGCCGAAGTCAGATGCTCAAAAGATGCTCTCAATTTACAACATGAATTTGAAAATTTTGCTAAATGGTGTGATATAAATAGGATGACTTTGAACTCTGATGAATGTTCTGTGATTTCGCTGACCAGATAAAAGCGGCCTATAATGCTCAACTATCACTTGGGTGCAGTACCAATTAAACGAGAAGGATGCGTGAAGGATTTCGGAGTCTGGATCGATGGTCAACTCACATTCAAGGAGCATATATGCTACACTGTTGCTAAAGCTTCTCGAAATTTAGGACTGATTATGAGAATGGCCAAGAATTTTAAAGACGTGTCCTGTTTAAAAAGCTTATATTGCTCATTAGTCCGCTCGACGCAAGAATACTGTTCGGCAGTGTGGAACCCTCATTACCTCAATGGTGTTAACAGAATCGAGGCAATTCAACGAAGATTTGTTCGTTTCGCTCTTCGTCATCTACCATGGAGTGATCCTCACCAGTTGCCAAGTTACGAAAATCGGGCGCAGCTTATCGGTCTCGACACTTTGCAAGTAAGACGGGATCTTTCGCGCGCTATGGTAATTGCCGACACCCTCATGGCGCGATCTGACTGTGCTGTACTTCTGGGTAATATCGACATAAACGTGAATTCCCGAATTGTTCGAAGCATCCCTTTTCTACGAGTTCCTTTTCGTCGCACAAACTATGGGGCAAACGGAGCTCTCATCGTACTACAACGTGTTTTCAACAGAGTCTCCACCGGGTTTGACCATCACCTTCCTCGCACTAGGATTAGAAGTAATTTTTTAAGTATATTAAGACACAATCATTAGGGCCAGATAGAGTCTGTTGATTTTTTGTGTAAATAAAATAAATAAAATAAAATAAAATCTCAAATTCAAAAATGACCTGTGGAGCCGATTTCTGGAAAACCTAGTTGAAATAACTGTTTAGTTGTGTTTGATTTGTATAAGAGCTCTCCCGTCCAGAAGTCAGACAGACAGACAGACAGACAGACAGACAGACAGACAGACAGACAGACAGAC